>NC_046002.1:4729619-4743333 GCF_010909765.2 Amblyraja radiata | reverse complement strand
GGCTTGGTATGAATGTAAAACCAGGGGCCACACACAGTCTTAGAATAAAGGGGAGGCCATTTAAGACTGAGGTGAGAAAAAACCTTTTCACCCAGAGAGTTGTGAATTTGTGGAATTCCCTGCCACAGAGGGCAGTGGAGGCCAAATCACTGGATGGATTTAAGAGAGAGTTAGATAGAGCTCTAGGGGCTAGTGGAGTCAAGGGATATGGGGAGAAGGCAGGCACGGGTTATTGATTGGGGACGATCAGCCATGATCACATTGAATGGCGGTACTGGCTCGAAGGGCCGAATGGCCTCCTGACCCTGTTGTCTGTTGTCTATTGCCTGTTTCCACACCGTATCTCGAAACTAAACTAAAAAACTCCTTGATTTGTTTCCACAGAGCGGAACTTAAACCCTAAAGCTGCATGCCTTAAGAGAAGAGAGGAGGAGAAGATCTCGAACGTTGAATCCACAACTCAGCATTTGGTGGTTCACCAGGGGATAGGCGATAGTGCCAACCCCATGGGTCATATGTGAAGCAGGTACATCCCACTCATAAGTGATAGGAGCAGAATTAGGCCATTCGGCCCATCATGGCTGATCTATCTCTTCCTCCCAACCCCATTCTCCTGCCTTCTCCTCCACAACCCCTGACACCCGTACTAATCAAGAATCTGTTTAAGAAGGAACTGCAGATGCTGGAAAATCGAAGGTGGACAAAAGTGCTGGAGAAACTCAGCGGGTGCAGCAGCATCTATGGAGCGAAGGAAATAGGCAACGTTTCGGGCCGAAACGTTGCCTATTTCCTTCGCTCCATAGATGCTGCTACACCCGCTGAGTTTCTCCATCACTTTTGTCTACCTAATCAAGAATCTATCTATCTCTTGACTTAAATATATCCACTGACTTGTGGCCTCCACAGCCGTCTGTGGCAAAGAATCCCACAGATTCACCACCCTCTGGCTAAAGAAATTCCTCCTCCTCTCCTTCCTAAAGGAACGTCCTTTAATTCTGAGGCTGTGCCCTCTGGTCCTAGAGTCTAGACTCTCCCACTAGTGGAAACATCCTCTCCACATCCACTCTATCCGGGCCTTTCACTATTCGGTAACGTTTCAATGAGGTTCTTACCCCTCATCCTTCTAAACTCCAGCGAGTACAGGCCCAGCGCCAACAAACGCTCATCGTACGTTAACCCACTCATTCCTGGGATCGTTCTTGTAAACCTTCTCTGGACCCTCTCCAGAGCCGGCAACATCCTTCCTCAGATGTGGGGCCCATAGACTGATACAGTGTGGAAACTGGCCCTTCGGCCCAACTTGCCCATACCGGCCAATATGTCCCATCTACACTAGTCCCACTTGCCTGCGTTTGGCCCATATCCCTCCAAACCCGTCCTATCCATGTACCTGTCTTAACTGTTTCTTAAACGTTGGAATAGTCCCAGCCTCAACTACCTCCTCCGGCAGCTCGTTCATACACCCACCACTCTTCATTGTGGAAAAAGTTGCCCGTCAGATTCCTGTTATATCTTTCTCCCTTCACCTTGAACCAATGTCCTCTGGTCCTCGATTCCCCTACTCTGGGCAAGAGACTCTGTTCGTCTACCCGATCTATTCCTCTCATGATTTTGTACACCACTATAAGATCATCCCTCATCCTCCTGCGCTCCATGGAATAGAGACCCAGCCCTTTGCCCCAACCTCTCCCTGTAGCTCAGACCCCTCAAGTCCTGGCAACATCCTGGTAAATCTTCTCCGCGCCCTTTTAAGCTCGACGACATCTTTCCTATAACACGGTGCCCAGAGCTGTACACGATACTCAAAATGCGGCCTCACCAACGTCTTGTACAAATGCAACATGACCTCCCAACTTCTATCGAGACATAAAGCTGCAGTAACTCAGCGGGTCAGGCTGCAACTCTGGAGTGAAGGAATGTGCGACGTTTCGGGTCGAGAACCTTCTTCAGACTGAAGGTCACGTGACAGTGAAACGAGAGATATAGACGGTGATGTGGAGATAAATAGAACAGTGAATGAAAGATATGCAAAAAAGTAATGATGATAAAGGAAACAGGCCGTTGTTGGCTGTTTGCTGGGTGAGAACGAGAAGCTGGTGCGACTTGGGTGGGGGAATGGAGAGAGAGGGAAAGCAAGGATTAACTGAAGTTGGAGAAGTCAATGTTCATACCGCTGGGGTGGAAGCTGCCCCAAGCGAAATATGAGGTGCTGTTCCTCCAATTTGCGCTAGGCCTCACTCTGACAGTGGAGGAGGCCCAGGACAGAAAGGCCAGTGTGGGAATGGGAGGGGGAGTTGAAGTGTTTGGCAACCAGGAGATCAGGTAGGTTTAGGCGGACTGGTCTTTCGAGCGGAGGTGTTCAGGGTGAAGGGAACTATCCCTGATTGTGAAGAAGAGTCCCGACCCCAGGCCACACAGTTTAAAACATCCAGTGAATTGGCCTCCAGTGACATGTTCCCGATGTCGTACAGAAACATGTACAATTCTTACGGGTTTGGACACGCTAGAGGCAGGAAACATGTTCTCGATGTTTGGGGGAGTCCAGAACCAGGGGCCACACACACACAGTTTAAGAATAAGGGGTAAGCCATTTAGAACGGAGACGAGGAAACACTTTTTCTCACAGAGAGTGGTGAGTCTGTGGAATTCTCTGCCTGGTGGAGGCCGGTTCTCTGGATGCTTTCAAGAGAGAGCTAGATAGGGCTCTTAAAAATAGCGGAGTCAGGGGATGTGGGGAGAAGGCAGGAACGGGGTACTGATTGGGGATGATCAGCCATGATCACGTTGAATGGCGGAGCTGGCTCGATGGGCCGAATGGCCTACTCCTGAACTTATTGTCTATTGTCTATCGAAGCGTCACCCGTCCCTTCTCTCCGGAGATGCCGCCTGTCCTGCTGGCTGAGTTACTCCGGCGTTCCGCTCTTATCCCCAGCGTCTTATCTGCGGTTCCCGGCTACACATTGCGCCCATCACTGATATCACATATCTATTTCTTTACTCGCAGGGCAGAAATCACAAGTGGTCTTCATGAATTTAACGGACGATTTTTGGGGCTTCCCCCCCCCCCCCCCCCCTTTCCAACCCTCCCAACCCCACCCCCCCCCCCCCCCCCCCTGCGATTTTGACTGGAGATTCTGTCGGAATGAGACGCAAGTCTTCTGAGCAAGGAAGGAAGGTCCCAGGTTTCTGCAAATGTCGGGACAAGCTCAAGTCCGAGCGACAAGCCGCCATCTCCAAGCATCCCATCGCCGACCTCGATACCTTTCCCGTACACGTGCCTGCAGTTGGATTAATCGGTGACAAGTTTCGTTGGAGGATATGTCTTTTTTTTGTTTAATTTATCATCATCTTTCCGTGTCCGTTTTTTTTTTTTAAGGAGTTTTCTTTTTTTTTTTTTTTTTTTGAGGATTTAAAAAAAAAAAAACAGAATGTCGTCTTAAACAAGGATCTTCTTAGCACTTGAACGGAAGTGGGCGGGGGGGAGGGAGGGGAGAGGTTGGTTGCGAAGAGGTACCAGTCTTTAGATCGAACGGAAATGGAAATGAGTGGGCAGGGTTGTGAAGGGGCCTGTCCCACTAGGCCGAGGTTTGCGCCTCATTTATGCGGCATATGTGAAATAGGTCCCCGCACGCCGCAGGGTATTCCAATGATACCACGCGCACCAGACGGCGTGATGACGCGTGATTTGCGCGCGACGTCGCGCCGACCTATTTTACATATGATGCGTAAATGAGGCGCAAATGGAAGCCAAGTGGGACAGGCCCTTAAGGAGTAGGGAAAGGCGTCTGATGTTGCAACGCCCCGATGTTGGAATTCTGCTTTCCCGACTGCTGACGGGAGAAAATGGGAATGCGGACAGCATTCTAGTGCGTCCTTAATCCTCTTGACGGTCAAAACATTTCAATTCCAGTCCCGATGGAACGAAAGATGCCGGTTTAAGCCGAAGATAGGCACAAGAATCCGGAGTAACTTAGGCAAGGTCAGACAGCAACTCAGGTAACTCGACCCGAAACGTCGCCCATTCCTTCTCTCCAGGGATGCTGCCTCACCCGCTGAGTTACTCCAGCATTCTGTGTCCACCAGGGTCAGACAGCATCTCCGGACAATAGACAGAGGAGTAGGCCATTCGGCCCTTCGAGCCAGCACCGCCACTCAATGTGATCATGGCTGATCATCCCCAATCAGTACCACGTTCCTGCCTTCTCCCCATATCCCCTGACTCCGCTATCTTTAAGAGCCCTATCTAGCTCTCTCTTGAAAGCATCCAGAGAACCGGCCTCCACTGCCCTCTGAGGCAGAGAATTCCACAGACTCACAACTCTCTGGGCGAAAAAGTGTTTCCTCATCTCCGTTGTAAATGGCCTACCCCTTATTCTTAAACAGTGTGTGGCCCCTGGTTCTGGACTCCCCCAACATCGGGAAAATGTTTCCTGCCTCTAGCGTGTCCAAACCCTGAATAACCTTATACGTTTCAATAAGAGTCCCTCTCATCCTTCTAAACTCCAGAGTGTACAAGCCCAGCCGCTCCATTCTCTCAGCATTTGCAGGTTAATTGTGTAGGATAGTGTTAGTACTTTTCAAAGAGGTTCTCCCCTCATTCTTCTAAACTCCAGCGAGTACAGGCCCAGCGCCGATAAACGCTCATCGTACGTTAACCCACTCATTCCCGGGATGGTTCTTGTAAACCCTCTCCTTGCATCTCATGTTTTTTGTCCCGTAGCTGTGCATAGAATATCCCTGACGTCAACCGTGAAGAGAGACACAGTGTGTTGGAACACCATCACCCACGAGATCCCCCATCAGCTGATGCACACGCACTCCCGATTCGGAACACAATTTCCGACATTCCTTCGACTCCACTCCAGGCCAAACCCCAATTGGACCCACCCACCCTCCAAGCAGCAGGTTGCAATAACAATTGCCGCTGCCTTTCCAGTCCATCAGGGTCCAGATGTATTACATTCTCCCCTCTGTGTGTTCTTCCCCCCCCCCCCCCCTCCCCTTCCCACATCCATGAATTCAACGAGAAAGCTGAGATTTCCACGTCTTGCCCGGACTGGGGATTAAAAAACATAGATTGGACCCAGAAAGCCGGGGTAACTCAGCGGATCGGGCAGCATCTCCGGAGAAAAGGAACAGGTGACATTTGTTTCGGAGACGCAGCCCGCTCCGTCTCTCCGGAGACGCTGCCTGACCGGCTGAGTTACTCCAGCTTTTTTGTGCCTATATCTCCGGGTTTAAACCAGCACCTGCAGTTCCTTCGCCCACGCGACAATTTCCGAGTGTTTTGCATTTGGAACTCTTCCCGGAAACGCATTCCCGAATACAGTATTCCTGGAATATCCCTCCCTCTCTCTGCTGCTTTTCGCAACCCGTCCATTCCTTTGCGAGGCCCTCAGCCGGGAACGAGGACAAATCTTTATCTTAATAGAGATGAGAAGCTAAGGAACGCTCCTTTAGTGACTAACCCGGAGGTAAAATGGAAAAGAGATCACAGCAGATCTGAAGTCCGACAAAAAATGACTGACGAAACCACAATGTGAGAGAAGGAATGCCAACGTTTTGAGCAAAGGCCCTTTGTCGCAGATATAGAGCAGCATCTCACTGCGATAAAAGAGGCTATCCTTGCTCGTTCCAGTCAGAAGTGGTTAGCGTGTTATCGTTTGATTAGAAAATATGGCCTAGTGCGGCCTGTTTGCTCTTCGCAAGCCTGAAGAGAAGAGGGCGCACAAAAATGGCCGCTGCATCTCAGGAAACGTCTTCCGGGCTCCGGGCAACGGACCGCGAGAATTCCCCGAAGACGCCAGCCGCAAAAAAAATAAAAAATAAGTGCGAGTGTGATTTACAAAAAAGAGAATCGAAATCCAACCTATTTTTCACTATTCCTAAGGTTTTATACAATAATAATCTTTCTTACAAAGAAGTTGAAACTGCAAAAAAAAAAAAAAAAATATTACTCTTCATAGGTATTCGATATTTACAAGAAAAAAAAACTACGAAAAAAATAAGTTTTGAGGAAAAAAAAAGTTTCTAAGTTTATTTTACTATATTATGTAGAAGGATTGTAGGTTTTTTTTTAGTGAAGGTGTTTTATTGATGCTGTACTGAGTGACTTGGTCACTATAACAAAAAGAAACGTAGGATTTGTTGCCCTTTGGGTGCTGACTACAGTCCAGCCTGTGTATGTGGTCTCGCAAGTTTGCTGTCGAATTTTCCTGGCACTATCCGCGATGTTTCGGGGCTGTGCATGCTATCTTTGTGTGAATTATCAATGTACATAAATGTGTGGGCACTCATCTTTAGCATGGGCGTCTTGAGATCGTAGCATTTGCCTGCCAGCGTGGAAACAAAGAGAATAGGCGCAGGAGTAGGCCAGTCGGCCCTTCGAGCCAGCACCGCCAATTCAATATGATCGTGGCTGATCGTCCAAAAATCAGTTTGTTCCCCCCCCGTTCCTGCCTTCTCCCTACATCCCTTGATTCCGTTAGCCCTAACATAGAAAATAGGCGCAGGAGGAGGCCATTCGGCCCTTCGAGCCAGCACCGGCAATTCAATATGATCGTGGCTGATCATCCAAAAATCAGTTTGTTTCCCCCTGTTCCTGCCTTCTCCCTACATCCCTTGATTCCGTTAGCCCTAACATGGCTGATCGTCCCCAATCAATAACCCGTGCATGCCTTCTCCCTACATCCCTTGATTCCGTTAGCCCTAACATAGAAAATAGGCGCAGGAGGAGGCCATTCGGCCCTTCGAGCCAGCACTGCCATTCAATGGACAATAGACAATAGGTGCAGGAGGAGGCCATTCGGCCCTTCGAGGCAGCACCGCCATTCATTGTGATCATGGCTGATCGTCCCCAATCAATAACCCGTGCCTACCTTCTCCCATTGAATCCACTAGCCCCTTGAGCTCTATCTATCTCTCTCTTAAATCCATCCAGTGATTTGGCCTCTGTGGCAGGGAATTCCACAAATTCACAACTCTGGGTGAAAAGGTTTTTTTCTCACCTCAGTCTTAAATGGCCTCCCCTCGGCCCGAAACGCTGCCTATTTCCTTCGCTCCATAGATGCTGCTGCACCCGCTGAGTTTCTCCAGCATTTCTGTCTACCTTCCATTTTCCAGCATCTGCGGTTCCTTCTTAAAAACTCAGAAGACGGATGCCAGGGTGAACTGAGGGGAGGGTTATAGTGCGTCGTTCTGTACGATCTGGCCTCTGGCTCAAGTCACATTCCACACAGGCCTGGGAGCGGCCTTCACGAGCCCCTGCCTGATACGAGAGACGCAGTGTTTTAGCTTCACGCAAGGTGACAACCGAACAACAGCTGCCAAAACACAGCACATATGCCAGGGCCAAAGCTGGTCGGCATGGTTCACACTGAAGTTACTGCCTTAATAATACTTCCAAGTACCGATCTCAAATCAGTACCTTACGGTATAAGTGTGCCCCAGCGATCCGTACCAATTGGTCACTTGGAAACTTAACATAGAAGCTAGCAAACGCGTAGCTAATTCCACTTTAAGGATTTCAGAAACGGTATCGTTTTGCTTTTGTGTAAATCAAATGGAACTTTTAACTCGTTAATGCTATTTGTGATTGTAAGCTTTAACCTGTTCAGTGCTCCCCCTGAGGAAATACTCAGGTCACTTCCAATGGTGTGGGGGGGGGGTGGGGGGAGAAAAATAGATAAAGACACAAGAAGCTGGATTCGGTCAGCGGGCCAGGCAGCAGCTCTGGAGGAAAGGAATAGGTGACGTTTCGGGTCGAGGCCCTTCTTCTGAGACACCTACCGAGAAGCGGCTAACGATGCCATCATCTGCCATTCTCATAACTAATAAACAATAGGCAATAGGTGCAGGAGTAGGCCATTCGGCCCTTCGAACCAGCACCGCCATTCAATGTGATCATAGACAATAGGTGCAGGAGTAGGACATTCGGCCCTTCGAGCCAGCACCGCCATTCAATGTGATCATGGCTGATCATCCACAATCAGTACCCCGTTCCTGCCTTCTCTCCATATCCCCTGACTCCGCTATTTTTAAGAGCCCTATCTAGCTCTCTCTTGAAAGCATCCAGAGAACCGGCCTCCACCGCCCTTCTGAGGCAGAGAATTCCACAGACTCAACACTCTCCGTGAGAAAAAGTGTTTCCTCGTCTCCGTTCTAAATGGACTACCCCTTATTCTTAAACTGTGTGTGTGGCCCCTGGTTCTGGACTCCCCCAACATTGGGAACATGTTTCCTGCCTCTAGCGTGTCCAAAACCTTAACAATCTTATATGTTTCAATGAGATGCCCACTCATCCTTCTAAACTAATGGGCCTAATGCAAGAATTTCATTGTCCTATCTGGGACACGTGACAATACAAACTCTTGACTCTCTCTTGTCCAACTTGGGCGATTTTTTTAGGCGATTGCCAGCGGAATAGAATTCACCAAAGTCAGCACCATCGACAACCTATGTTAACCCAGCGACAACGTACGACCGGCCAAATTGTCTTCACAGACGGCGAAAAATTTTCAGCATGCCGAAAATTTTTTGATAGTCGCCCAAAAAATCGCCTAAGTGGAACAGGCCCATTAACTGGAGATATTAGGCCCAATATCTCCAGTTTCCCTCTCCCCTGACTCTGAATCTGAAGAAGGGTCTTGACCCACGAAACGTCACCTGCTCTTCTTCAGAGATGCCGTCTGACCCGCTGAGTCACTCCGGCCTTGCGTGGCGATATCTCTCCGGTTCAAATCAGTTCCTTCCTACACAGTGTGTGGGGGGGGGGGGGGGGGGGGGGGGGGGAATTATACTTGGCAGCGAACAGGTTAAATGTTACGATCATGTCTGGAGGAGCAATGGGGGAACGTGGGCTGTGGTAAGCAGCGATCAGTTCCCAGGTGACCACATAGCACAGGCTTCACTGTACATCCAGAGTTCGTCAAGTCTGATAATGGGGGTAGGTATAGTATGTACACCCCCTCCCCCCCACCACTGTGGAAAATGAACAGGAAGATCACATCACACTGCCATGCCGCAGTTTGGGATTCCCCTGCTTTTGCCACAGAATTGTACTCAGTGTTCACTAAAGAAGGGAAACGACTTTCAAATTAATTAGAATCTGTGTCTTACAGTTTTAAGGAAAATTTTGTATTCTTTCAATGGCAATAAAAGAGATTTTATAAAATTAACCGATCGTGAGTGTTTTTTTTTTTTACTGGTGACATTTTTGACAATGGGCATAACAATAGCATCGACTCCACAGTCAAGTCAAGTTTACTTGTCACATACACATACAAGATGAGCAGTGAAATGGAAGTGGCAATGCCTTCGGATTGTGCAAAAGGCCACAGGACAGAATAGAACAGAATCAGTATTTACAACTTAGAAAAAAAAACAATTTAAAAAAGACACAACACAACAGTAAATTAGACACTGGTGAGATCAGAGTTTAAAAAAAAAAGTACGGTAAGTTATTAGAAGTACGGTAAGTTACAATAATACACAACACATATGTCTTAATACATTTTTTTGTACCGCTTCATTTTTTAAGCTTTAAGAAAAAGATAGAAGTAAAGAAAGTAAGGAAAGTGCGCAAGAGTCGTGCAGGTGCAAGAGGGTGTTGAGAAAAGAAAGCCCCTTAGAAAAGAAGTTAGAGAAGGAAGTAAAGAAAGAAAGAAAGTAGACCCTAGAAAAGAAGGAAAAAGAAAGGAGAAACAATCGCTCTATTATAACATTAAACTCCGCAGAAAGGGAACTACCAACCAAGTCTGTTTTTGTTGTTTTACCCCCCGTTGCCAGATCCTGGCACTATTTATTTGTTTATTTATTTATTTATTTTTTAGATTACTATTGCACCTCATGCTTGTAATAGTTCCAAAAACGTACACCACGTCTTTTGGAATTGGTCTGCTTTGCCTGCTAAGAGGAATCTCATCTCTTCCAGATCAGAGATCAGAGTTTACAGTTTTTTTTAGATAATAGATGCAGGAGTAGGCCATTCGGCCCTTCGAGCCAGCGCCGCCATTCAATGTGATCCTGGCTGATCATCCCCAATCAGTGCCCCGTTCCTGCCTTCTCCCCACATCCCCCTGACTCCGCTATCTTTAAGAGCCCTATTGAGCTCTCTCTTGAAAGTATCCAGAGAACCAGCCTCCACCTCCCTCTGAGGCAGAGAATTCCACAGACTCACCACTCTCTGTGTGAAAAAGTGTTTCCTCGTCTCCGTTCTAAATGGCTTACCCCTTATTTTAAACTGTGTGTGTGGCCCCTGGTTCTGGACTCCCCCAACTTCGGGAACATGTTTCCTGCCTCTAGCATGTCCAAACTAGGGGAGAGGTTAGAGTGCCAGTTAGAGGTTAGATCCCTAGTTAGAGTGAGACGGGAGTGGAGAAGTTGAACCGGTTGATGCCCCACCGGCAGTTTTGAATCAAAAGGTTTAAAGCCGGAAGATTGTTTATAACAAGAGGAATCGAACATAGGAGCAAAGAGGTCCTTCTGCATTTGTACAGGGCCCTAGTGAGACCACACCTGGAGTATTGTGTGCAGTTTTGGTCCCCTAATTTGAGGATAGACATTCTTGCTATTGAGGGAGTGCAGCGTAGGTTCACCAGGTTAATTCCCGGGATGGCGGGACTGTCATATGCTGAGAGAATGGAGCAGCTGGGCTTGTACACTCTGGAGTTTAGAAGGATGAGTGGGCATCTCATTGAAACATATAAGATTGTTAAGGGCTTGGACACACTAGAGGCAGGAAACATGTTCCCGATGTTGGGGGAGTCCAGAACCAGGGGCCACAGTTTAAGAATAAGGAGTAAGCCATTTAGAACTGAGACGAGGAAACACTTTTTCTCACAGAGAGTGGTGAGTCTGTTGAATTCTCTGCCTCAGAGGGCGGTGGAGGCAGGTTCTCTGGATGCTTTCAAGAGAGAGCTAGATAGGGCTCTTAAAGATAGCGGAGTCAGGGGATATGGGGAGAAGGCAGGAACGGGGTACTGATTGGGGATGATCAGCCATGATCACATTGAATGGCGGTGCTGGCTCGAATGGCCTACTCCTCCACCTATTGTCTATTGTCTATTGACTAGTAGTGTTTCTGGTCCAAAGACTTTTTAAAGAACTGCAATTCAACTCAGCGCCTGCTGGTGGAGCTGTTGAGTAGCATCATAGCCACACCAGCAAGGAAAATAAGCTGGAAAAATTATTATTTGTAAACTTATACCATTATTATATATTCCTCCCCTCCTCTCCTCCACCTTTCTTCCCTCCCCGGCCCCACCACAATCTGAAGAAGGGTTCTGAGCCAAAATTTAAGAATAAAGGGATACGCCATTTAGAACGGAGACGAGGAAACACTTTTTCTCACAGAAAGTTGTGAGTCTGTGGAATTCTCTGCCTCAGAGGGCGGTGGAGGCCGGTTCTCTGGATGCTTTCAAGAGAGAGTTAGATAGGGCTCTTAAAGATAGCGGAGTCAGGGGATATGGGGAGAAGGCAGGAACGGGGTACTGATTGGGGATGATCAAACATGATCACCTTGAATGGCGGTGCTGGCTCGAAGGGCCGAATGGCCTACTCCTGCGTCTATTGGCTATTGTCTAAATCGTCACCTATCCTAGTTCTCCAGAGATGTTGGTGTAACTCAGCGGGACAGGCAGCATCGCTGGAGAGAAGGAAGGGGTGACCTTTCGGGTCGAGACCCTTCTTCAGACCAGAGATGCTGCTTGACCTGCTGAGTTACTCCAGCACTTTGTGTGTGTGTTTTTTTTTGTGGTAAACCAGCATCTGCAGTTCCTACACATTTCGTCCGCAGTTCCTTTGCAGTCGTGTGTAGGATATAACAAGTGTACATAGAAACATAGAAAACAGGTGCAGGAAGAGGCCATTCGGCCCTTCGAGCCAGCACCGCCATTCATTGTGATCGTGGCTGATCGTCCCCTATCAATAACCCATGCTTGCCTTCTCCCCCTATCCCTTGACTCCACTAGCCCCTAGAGCTCTATCTAATGCCCCTGTCCCACTTAGGAAACCTGAACGGAAACCTCTGGAGACCTTGCGCCCCACCCAAGGTTTCCGTGCAGTTCCCGGAGGTTGCAGGTGGTTGCCGGAGGTTGCAGGCAGTGGAAGCAGGTAGGGAGACTGACAAAAACCTACGGGAACCGCATGGAAGCCTTGGGTGGGGCGCAAAGTCTCCAGAGGTTTCCGTTCAGGTTTCCTAAGTGGGACAGGGGCATTAGATAGAGCTCTAGGGGCTAGTGGAGTCAAGGGATAGGGGGAGAAGGCAAGCATGGGTTATTGATTGGGGACGATCAGCCATGATCACAATGAAAGGCGGTGCTGGCTCGAAGGGCCAAATGGCCTCTTCCTGCACCTGTTTTCTATGTTTCTATGTTTCTATGTTTCTATGTACACTTGTTCTATCCTACACACGATTGCAAAGGAACTGCGGACGAAATGTGTAGGAACTGCAGATGCTGGTTTACCACAAAAAAAAACACACACACAAAGTGCTGGAGTAACTCAGCAGGTCAAGCAGCATCTCTGGTCTGAAGAAGGGTCTCGACCCGAAAGGTCACCCCTTCCTTCTCTCCAGCGAAGCCTTGCCGAGGCAGAGCGAGGTGTCAATGGATGCAGCTCTATCTACTTAGTTCATTTATTAATTTAGCATATTGTACCTCACACAGAGTACCTTGTGTTACTGTTCAGAACTAGATAATCAGCAGTTAATAGTAGATGTAATGCAGTAACTCTCATTAGGCCTTGTGCCAGGCACCACCACCGTTATACTGCAAAAAACATACACTGGAGAGCTACTTCACTGAAGCTCCAGCTCTCTGCTGATAGTTAGAAACATAGAATATAGGTGCAGGAGGAGGCCCTTCGGCCCTTCGAGCCAGCACCGCCATTCATTGTCATTGTGATCATGGCTGATCGTCCCCAATCAGTAACCCGTGCCTGCCTTCCCTCCTCAGTACTTTCTGAACTTTTAAAAGAATTTTCAAAAAATAATGGAATATTTATAATTAATTTATAAAAAAAACAAAAACTAACAATAAACAGCAAACCAAATTAAAATTTAAAATTCCTCTTGCATGGAAAGCACTTGACAGTCCTTTCCCATATCCCTTGACTCCACTAGCCCCTAGAGCTCTATCTAACTCTCTCTTAAATCCATCCAGTGACTTGGCCTCCACTGCCCTCTGTGGCAGGGAATTCCACAAATTCACAACTCTCTGGGTGAAAAAGTTTTTTCTCACCTCAGTCTTAAATTACCTCCCCTTTATTCTAAGACTGTGTGTGGCCCCTGGTTCTGGACTCGCCCAACATTGGGAACATTTTTTCCTGCATCTAGCTTGTCCAGTCCTTTTATAATTTTATATACGGGCGATCACCGGGTCAGTGCGGACTCGGTAAGGCAAAGGGGCTGCTCCCATGATGTTTCTCTAAACGAAACGAATAAATCATGACAATCCTGAGAGCTTACATCATCTGTTTTGTGAAGAATGTTTCAGGTGTGGTACAATGAATAGCATATTTGCCTATGAGTCAGTACTTAGTGGGTTCAAGATTCAAACCACCAGTCCCACATTCCCATGACATTTGATCTTCAGGATGAATCATTAAACTCGGCGTTTAAGAAGAAACTGCAGATGCTGGAAAATTGAAGGTAGACAAAAGTGCTGGAGGAACTCAGCGGGTGCAGCAGCATCTATGTAGCGAAGGAAATAGGCAA